>NC_082736.1:34485605-34492661 GCF_030144855.1 Hypanus sabinus
CAGTGTCTGTACGTCTCTGTGTCACTCTGTGTGTGTGTGTGTGTGTGAGTGTTGGTGTCTGTACGTCTCTGTGTCACTCTGTGTGTGTGTGTGTCAGTGTCTGTACGTCTCTGTGTCACTGTGTGTGTGTGTGTGTGAGTGTCAGTGTCTGTACGTCTCTGTGTCACTGTGTGTGTGTGTGTCCATCTGTGTGAGTGTCAGTCTGTACGTCTCTGTGTCACTCTGTATGTGTCACACCAAACATACACTTACTCACACCACACACACTCATCACACACACTCACTCACACCGCACACACATGCACACACACACACTCACAACACACATTCACACACAAACTCACACCCACTCACAACACACACACACATACAAAATCACACATACACAGAGACAAACATACACAGTCTCACAAACAGACACAAGAACACAGATATACATACACAAAGACAAACACACATATACACACTCAGAGACTCACAGACAGATACTCACACAGATACAGTATCACGCATACACACACACACTGACCCTCAATGGGGGACGGAGAGGGAGAGGAGTGAACCGTTTCAACGGGTGGAGGGAGAGGGGTGAACCGAGTCACCGGGAGGAGGGAGAGGGGTGAACCGAGTCACCGGGAGGAGGGAGAGGGGTGAACCGTGTCACCGGGAGGATGGAGAGGGGTGAACCGTGTCACCGGGAGGACGGAGAAGGGTGAACCGTGTCTCCGGGAGAATGGAGAGGGGGTGAACCGCGTCACCGGGAGAATGGAGAGGGGTGAACCGTGTCACCGGGAGAATGGAGAGGGGTGAACCGTGTCACCGGGAGGAGGGAGAGGGGGTGAACCGTGTCACCGGGAGGAGGGAGAGGGGTGACCCGTGTCACCGGGAGAATGAAGGGGGTGAACCGCGTCACCGGGAGAATGGAGAGGGGTGAACCGCGTCTCCGGGAGAAAGGAGAGGGGTGAACCGCGTCACCGGGAGAATGGAGAGGGGTGAACCGTGTCACCGGGAGAATGGAGAGGGGTGAACCGTGTCACCGGGAGGAGGGAGAGGGGTGAACCGTATCACCGGGAGGAGGGAGAGGGGGTGAACCGTATCACCGGGAGGAGGGAGGGGGTGAACCATGTCTCCGGGAGGAGGGAGGGGGGTGAACCATGTCTCCGGGAGGAGGGAGAGGGGTGTGAACCATGTCTCCGGGAGGAGGGAGAGGGGTGAACCGTGTCACCGGGAGGAGGGAGGGGGAGACCCGTGTCACCGGGAGGAGGGAGGGGGTGACCCGTGTCACCGGGAGGAGGGAGAGGGGTGAACCATGTCTCCGGGAGGAGGGAGAGGTGTGAACCGTGTCACCAGGAGGAGGGAGAGGGGAGAACCGTGTCACCGGGAGGAGGGAGAGGGGGAGAACCGTGTCACCGGGAGGAGAGAGAGGGGTGAACCGTGTCACCGGGAGGAGGGAGAGGGGTGAACCGTGTTCCCGGGAGGAGGGAGAGGGGTGAACCGTGTCACCGGGAGGAGGGGAGAGGGGTGAAACATGTCATCCGGAGAATGGAGATGGGTGAAACGTGTCACCGGGAGGAGGGAGAAGGGTGAACAGAGTCACCGGGAGGAGGGAGAGTGGTGAACCGTGTCACCGGGAGGAGGGAGAGGGGTGAACCGTATCACCGGGAGGAGGGAGAGGGGTGAACCCTGTCACCGGGAGGAGGGAGAGGGGTGAACCGTGTCACCGGGAGGAGGGGAGAGGGGTGAACCGAGTCACCGGGAGGAGGGAGAGTGGTGAACCGTGTCACCGGGAGGAGGGAGAGGGGGTGAACCCTGTCACCGGGAGGAGGGAGAGGGGTGAACCGTGTCACCGGGAGGACGGAGAGGGGGTGAACCGCGTCACCGGGAGGAGGGAGAGGGGTGAACCCTGTCACCGGGAGGAGGGAGAGGGGGTGAACCGTGTCACCGGGAGGAGGGAGAGGGGTGAACCGAGTCACCGGGAGGAGGGAGAGGGGTGAACCGTGTCACCGGGAGGAGGGAGAGGGCTGAACCGTGTCACCGGGAGGAGGGAGAGGGGTGAACCGCGTCACCGGGAGGAGGGAGAGGGGTGAACCGCATCACCGGGAGGGAGGGGGTGAACCGCGTCACCGGGAGGAGGGAGAGGGGTGAACCGTGTCACCGGGAGGAGGGAGAGGGGGTGAACCGCGTCACCGGGAGGTGGGAGAGGGGTGAACGGTGTCACCGGGGGGAAGGAGAGGGGTGAACCGTGTCACCGGGGGGATGGAGAGGGGGTGAACCGTGTCACCGGGAGGAGGGAGAGTGGTGAACCGTGTCACCGGGAGGAGGGAGAGGGGTGAACCGTGTCACCGGGAGGAGGGAGGGCGTGAACCGTGTCACCGGGAGGAGGGAGAGAGGTGAACCGTGTCACCGGGAGGAGGGAGAGGGGTGAAACGAGTCACCGGGAGGAGGGAGAGGGGTGAACCGTGTCACCGGGAGGAGGGAGAGGGGTGAACCGAGTCACCGAGAGGAGGGAGAGGCGTGAACCGTGTCACCGTGAGAAGGCAGAGGGGTGAACCGTGTCACCGGGAGGAGGGAGGTTGTGAACCGTGTCACCGGGAGGAGGGAGAGGGGGTGAACCGTGTCACCGGGAGGAGGGAGAGGGGTGAACCGTGTCACCGGGAGGACGGAGAGGTGTGAACCGTGTCACCGGGAGGAGGGAGAGGGGGTGAACCGTGTCACCGGGAGGAGGGAGTGGGGTGAACCGTGTCACCGGGAGTAGGGAGAGGGGTGAACCGTGTCACCGGGAGGATGGAGAGGGGTGAACCGTGTCACCGGGAGGAGGGAGAGGGGTGAACCGTGTCACCGGGAGGAGGGAGACGGGTGAACCGTGTCACCGGGAGGAGGGAGAGGGGTGAACGCTGTCACCGGGAGGATGGAGATGGGTGAACCGTGTCACCGGGAGGACGGAGAGGTGTGAACCGTGTCACCGGGAGGAGGGAGAGGGGGTGAACCGTGTCACCGGGAGGAGGGAGAGGGGTGAACCGTGTCACCGGGAGGAGGGAGAGGGGTGAACCGTGTCACCGGGAGGAGGGAGAGGGGTGAACCGTGTCACCGGGAGGAGGGAGAGGGGTGAACCGTGTCACCGGGAGGAGGGAGATGGGTGAACCGTGTCACCGGGAGGAGGGAGATGGGGTGAACCGTGTCACCGGGAGGAGGGAGGGGGTGAACCGAGTCACCGGGAGGAGGGAGAGGGGGTGAACCGTGTCACCGGTAGGAGGGAGAGGGGTGAACCGTGTCACCGGGAGGAGGGAGAGGGGTGAACCGTGTCTCCGGGAGGAGGGAGAGGGGTGAACCGTGTCACCGGGAGGAGGGAGAGGGGTGAACCGTGTCACCGGGAGGAGGGAGAGGGGTGAACCGTGTCATCGGGAGGAGGGAGGTTGTGAACCGTGTCACCGGGAGGAGGGAGAGGGGTGAACCGTGTCACCGGAGGAGGGAGAGGGGTGAACCGTGTCTCCGGGAGGAGGGAAAGGGGTGAACCGTGTCACCGGGAGGAGGGAGAGGGGTGAACCGTGTCACCGGGAGGAGGGAGAGGGGTGAACCGTGTCTCCGGGAGGAGTGAGAGGGGTGAACCGTGTCACCGGGAGGAGGGAGAGGGGTGAACCGTGTCACCGGGAGGACGGAGAGGGGGTGAACCGTGTCACCGGGAGGAGGGAGAGGGGTGAACCGTGTCACCGGGAGGAGGGAGAGGGGTGAAACGTGTCACCGGGAGGAGGGAGAGGGGTGAACGCTGTCACCGGGAGGATGGAGATGGGTGAACCGTGTCACCGGGAGGACGGAGAGGTGTGAACCGTGTCACCGGGAGGAGGGAGAGGGGTGAACCGTGTCACCGGGAGGAGGGAGAGGGGTGAACCGTGTCACCGGGAGGAGGGAGATGGGTGAACCGTGTCACCGGGAGGAGGGAGATGGGTGAACCGTGTCACCGGGAGGAGGGAGATGGGTGATTCGTGTCACCGGGAGGACGGAGAGGTGTGAACCGTGTCACCGGGAGGAGGGAGAGGGGTGAACCGTGTCACAGGGAGGAGGGAGAGGGGTGAACCCTGTCACCGGGAGGAGGGAGAGTGCGTGAACCGTGTCACCGGGAGGAGGGAGAGGGGTGAACCATGTCACCGGGAGGACGGAGAGGGGTGAACCGTGTCACCGGGAGGAGGGAGAGGGGTGAACCGTGTCACCGGGAGGAGGGACAGGGGTGAACCGTGTCACCGGGAGGAGGGAGAGGGGTGAACCGTGTCACCGGGAGGACGGAGTGGGGTGAACCGTGTCACCGGGAGGAGGGAGAGGGGTGAACCGTGTCACCGGGAGGAGGGAGAGGGGTGAACCGTGTCACCGGGAGGAGGGAGAGGGGTGAACCGTGTCACCGGGAGGAGGGAGAGGGGTGAACCGTGTCACCGGGAGGAGGGAGGGGGTGAACCGTGTCACCGGGAGGAGGGAGAGGGGTGCACCGTGTCACCGGGAGGATGGAGAGGGGTGAACCGTGTCACCGGGAGGAGGGAGAGGGGTGAACCGTGTCACCGGGAGGAGGGAGAGGGGTGAACCGTGTCACCGGGAGGAGGGAGATGGGTGAACCGTGTCACCGGGAGGAGGGAGATGGGTGAACCGTGTCACCGGGAGGAGGGAGGGGGTGAACCGAGTCACCGGGAGGAGGGAGAGGGGTGAACCGTGTCACCGGTAGGAGGGAGAGGGGTGAACCGTGTCACCGGGAGGAGGGAGAGGGGTGAACCGTGTCTCCGGGAGGAGGGAGAGGGGTGAACCGTGTCACCGGGAGGAGGGAGAGGGGTGAACCGTGTCACCGGGAGGAGGAGAGGGGTGAACCGTGTCACCGGGAGGAGGGAGGTTGTGAACCGTGTCACCGGGAGGAGGGAGAGGGGTGAACCGTGTCACCGGGAGGAGGGAGAGGGGTGAACCGTGTCTCCGGGAGGAGGGAGAGGGGTGAACCGTGTCACCGGGAGGAGGGAGAGGGGTGAACTGTGTCACCGGGAGGAGGGAGAGGGGTGAACCGTGTCTCCGGGAGGAGTGAGAGGGGTGAACCGTGTCACCGGGAGGAGGAGAGGGGTGAACCGTGTCACCGGGAGGACGGGAGAGGGGTGAACCGTGTCACCGGGAGGAGGGAGAGGGGTGAACCGTGTCACCGGGAGGAGGGAGAGGGGTGAAACGTGTCACCGGGAGGAGGGGAGGAGGGGGTGTACGCTGTCACCGGGAGGATGAGATGGGTGAACCGTGTCACCGGGAGGACGGAGAGGGTGTGAACCGTGTCACCGGGAGGAGGGAGAGGGGTGAACCGTGTCACCGGGAGGAGGAGAGGGGTGAACCGTGTCACCGGGAGGAGGGAGATGGGTGAACCGTGTCACCGGGAGGAGGGAGAGGGGTGAACCGTGTCACCGGGAGGAGGGAGAGGGGTGAACCGTGTCACGGGAGGAGGGAGAGGGGTGAACCGTGTCACCGGGAGGAGGGAGGAGGGGTGAACCGTGTCACCGGGAGGAGGAAGAGGGGTGAACCGTGTCACCGGGAGGAGGGAGGGGGTGAACCGTGTCACCGGGAGGAGGGAGAGGGGTGCACCGTGTCACCGGGAGGAGGGAGAGGGAGTGAACAGTGTCACCGGGAGGAAGGAGAGGGGTGAACCGCGTCACCGGGAGGAGGGAGTGGGGTGAACCGCGTCACCGGGAGGGAGGGAGAGGGGTGAACCGCGTCACAGGGGGGAGGGAGAGGGGTGAACCGCGTCACCGGGAGGAGGGAGAGGGGTGAACCGCGTCACGGAGGAGGGAGAGGGGTGAACCGCGTCACCGGAGGAGGGAGAGGGGTGAACCGCGTCACGGCCAGGAGGGAGAGGGGTGAACCGCGTCACCGGGAGGAGGGAGAGGTGTGAACCGCGTCACCGGGAGCAGGGAGAGGGTGTGAACCGCGTCACCGGGAGGAGGGAGAGGGGTGAACCGCGTCACCGGGAGGAGGGAGAGGGGTGAACCGCGTCACCGGCAGAAGGGAGAGGTGTGAACCGCGTCACCGGGAGCAGGGAGAGGGGTGAACCGCGTCACCAGGGAGCAGGGAGAGGGGGTGAACCGCGTCACCGGGAGGAGGGAGAGGGGTGAACCGTGTCACCGGGAGGAGGGAGAGGGTGTGAACCGTGTTACCGGGAGGAGGGAGAGGGGTGAACCGGGTCACCGGGAGGACGGAGAGGGGTGAACCGCGTCACCGGGAGGAGGGAGAGGGGTGAACCGTGTCACCGGGAGGACGGAGAGGGGTGAACCGTGTCACCGGAGAGGAGGGAGAGGGGTGAACCGTGTCACCGGGAGGAGGGAGAGGGGTGAACCGTGTCACCGGAGCAGGGAGAGGGTGTCACCGGAGGAGGGTGAGGGGTGAACCGTGTCACCGGGAGGCAGGGAGAGGGGTGAACCGTGTCACCGGGAGGAGGGAGAGGGGGTGAACGCTGTCACCGGGAGGAGGGAGAGGGAGTGAACCGCGTCACCGGGAGGAGGGGAGAGGGGTGAACCGCTCACCGGGAGGGAGGGAGAGGGGTGAACCGCGTCACCGGCAGGAGGGAGAGGGGTGAACCGCGTCACCGGAGGAGGAGGTGTGACCAGGTCCGGGAGGGAGGGGTGAACCGCGTCACCGGGAGGAGGGAGAGGGGTGAACCGCGTCACCGGGAGGAGGGAGAGTGGTGAACCGTGTCAACGGGAGGAGGGAGAGGGGGTGAACCGCGGTCACAGGGAGGACGGAGAGGGGTGAACCGCGTCACCGGGAGGAGGGAGAGGGGTGAACCGTGTCACCGGGAGGAGGGAGAGGGGTGAACCGTGTCACCGGGAGGAGGGAGAGGGGTGAACCGTGTCACCGGGGAGCAGGGAGAGGGGAGTGAACCGTGTCACCGGGAGCAGGGAGAGGGGTGAACCGTGTCACCGGAGAGGAGGGAGAGGGGTGAACGCTGTCACCGGGAGGAGGGAGAGGGGTGAACCGCGTCACCGGGAGGAGGGAGAGGGGTGAACCGCGTCACCGGCAGGAGGGAGAGGGGTGAACCGCGTCAACGGGAGGAGG